>NW_020837946.1:14253102-14292625 GCF_003676395.1 Aethalodelphis obliquidens | reverse complement strand
GTGGCCTCTCCTGTTGCGGAGCACAGCCTCCGGACGCGCAGGCTCAGCGGCCATGGCTCACGGGCCCAGCCGCTCCGCGGCATGTGGGATCTTCCCGGACCAGGGCACGAACCCGTGTCCCCTGCATCGGCAGGCGGACTCTCAACCACTGCGCCACCAGGGAAGCCCGGTTTTGCTATTTTTTAATTGTTTGAGGGACCTCCATACTATTTTCCATAATGGCTGTCCCAATTTACATTCCCACAAACAGTGTGCAAGGGTTCCCTTTTCTTCACACCTTCACCAACACTTATCTCCTATCTTTTTGATAATAGCCATTCTAACAGGTATAAGATGATGTTTCATTGTGGTTTTGATTGGCATTTCCCTGATGATTAGTGATATTGAGCATATTTTCATATACCTGTTGGTCATTGGTATGTCTTCTTTGGAGATATGTCTATCCAGGTCTTTTGCCCATTTTTTTTTAAATTGGATAATTTGTTTTCTTGCTATTGACTTGTTTGAATTCCTTATACATTTTGGGTATTAACCCCTTAACAGATGTATGGTTTGCAAAAATTTTCTTCTATTCCATAAGTTGTCTCTTTACTTTGTTGTCTCCTTTGCTGTGCAGAGGCTTTTTAGTTTGATGCAATCCCATTTGTCTATTTTTGCTTTTGTTGCTTGTGCTTCTAGAGTCGTATCCAAAATATCATTGCCCAGATCAACGTCAATGTCAATATCAATGTCAAGAAGTGTTTTCCGTAGGTTTTCTTCTAATAGTTTTACAGTTTCAGGCCTTACATTTACGTCTTTAATCATTCTAAGTTGATTTTTGTATGTGAAGTGAGATAATGGCCCAATTTCATTCTTCTGTGTGTGGATGTTAGTTTTCCCAACACCATTTATTAAAGAGACTGTCCTTGTCCCACTGGGCATCCTTGGCACCTTTCTCAAAGTTCAAACTAAGTCTCAAATGTAAGCTCTTTACTCCACCTTGTGGGATACCTGGCTGAGAGTTTTAGAGTCAACCATCTCAAGATACAGTTTGGCATCATAATAAATGTTTACAATTTAAACAGTGTGTTGACCACATTAGGAAGAAACCTGATTTTATTTTCAATTAAGTTTCAAAGTGTGTATTTGAAATGCACATTCCTATTTCAATGAATTTTGAAAGCTTTACATGAATAGAAGACGCTGTAGAAATTTACTGTGGAGCCTGGGAGGTACGGAAGATTTGTTTTTCAGAAATTGTCAGATGGTCTGATCTTTATTTTATGAGATTAAGTTTTCTCAATCCACAGTATGAGAAGATCAAGTTTAGAATCATGATTTATTCTGTCACGTGTTTGTTTTGTTTTAAAAAAAATAAAATTCATTATTGAGGTTAATTGTATCATGGAGGGAACAATATATACTAGGAGCCAAAATAATTACAATTTTAAAACTTTCTACAAATAAAATATTCAACTCTTTTTATTAAAGAGAGTTGGCTCTGAATGTCACAGCACAAATCATACAAACTCATCCAAAGACCAACAGAAACCAGGCTCTTTCCTCAGAGCATCCCCTACCCCAACCTATAGAATTTGAGGTCTTCTTAATAAACTACATTCTTTCTTAGAAAGGAAACATCTGTTAATAAGGACTTGAAAACCAAGACATGGCAAGTGAAAAGAAAGCAAGTTAAAAAGCCCTGCTCAACTAGCAGCTTTAAGAAAAATCACCCTCAGTCCAGAATTGTAAGCATCTGCTTAGAACAGAGCATTTTCTTAAATATACATTTCACTATCAGCACAGGTATAGATAATTCAATAATGAAACACAGCTACCGCTTTCTAAGAATCATATTGAGAAAGGTATTTTTTGCTTCCAAGAAGAGATCATCATAAGAGTGACATTCTATGGACTTGAGGATATGGGGAGGGGGAATGGTGAGCTGTGACAGGGCGAGAGAGAGGCATGGACATATATACACCAACAAGCGTAAGGTAGATAGCTAGTGGGAAGCAGCCGCATAGCACAGGGATATGGGCTTGGTGCTTTGTGACCGCCTGGAGGGGTGGGATAGGGAGGGTGGGAGGGAGGGAGACGCAAGAGGGAAGAGATATGGGAACATATGTATATGTATAACTGATTCACTTTGTTATAAAGCAGAAACTAACACACCATTGTAAAGCAATTATACCCCAATAAAGATGTTTAAAAAAAAAAAGTGACATTCTCAAAGTACACAATTGAATGGGAATAGAATAATAAAACCTCAGGATCTTGAGAACAAGGTTCAGCTTTGGATTATCACCAATGGCTAAGACTATTCGATTCCATTTCTAGTGACTGGTCAGACCTTTGCTAGAGAAATGAAATCCACACATTTTCTTGGTGTTTACTTTGCACTTCCTGTCAGAAAATTTTCTTCTTCACATCTAACCTAAATCTTTTCTGTTACAATTTAAACTGATTTTCCCTGATTTTATCCACAGAGCAGATTAAAAGACAATATATCACTACCCTCGAAATAATAAGAAACTCTTCGAATACTTGAAGACAGACTTTAAAGTGTACCTGGAGTCCTTTCCTTCCAGAAGAAATTACCCTGGTTTCATGTCTTCTTCTTATTGGTTCTATTATCAGATTTCAAAACCATCATTGTTACAATTCCTCCAGGATTACTTCATAGATAAACGTCACTTTTAATGTATGGAGCTCAGATCAAGGAGCTCCAGTGAGTGGCTGGAACTATTGCTGAGTTTAATTATGGATTACTTTCTATTCTTTCTACTGCAACTTTCCTTCAAGATCAAGTGCCTGCCTTCTTAAACGGCTCAACAAGGTAGAAAATAAACAAATAACCCTTTTTCATTCTAACAATGAATTCAAAGAGAAAAGATGATCAGGAACATAATACACACATCCATGAAGCGATTTAAAATATAAAAATGTGTTTCAAATTCAAAAGAAGTAACAAACAGGTTCAAGTTTATCCAATAATTGCATTGCATAAGACAGTGTTGACAGATTTTATTCTTTCAAGTTCTGCTCTGAGGGGGAAGTGTAGCTCGCTCCTGTGTGTCTGGTGTCTGTTGCCTCTCCAGAGTTAACAGTGTAGCATGAGAAAACTGGCGGAATGAATTGTAGTGATTCACAGGAGTTCATCACCTCGAGCAATTAATTGTATCCAATTTATCAGTTTAGTCATTCAAGGCATATTTGGATAATATGTTTCAAGAGGTTAATCAAATACCATTTTTGATTAGCATTAGCTTGAGAGTATGAGAAACAGGCAATTGGGAGGGTTTGGATTTTTTTCCCAATATTTACAAAGAGTCAACTTCAACTCAAGTTGATGTCATAAACAAACTTCAACTGACTTCAGAACACCCAGGCATTTTGTTTCAATAATAGTGCTGGCAAGAAAGGAATAATGGAGAGGCTGATTGGTAATCCTCTTCTGGGAAATGCCAACTCCAGAAACAACCATAACATCCAACGAAGTGTGATGGGCAAGCCTGAATTCTTACATTTGGCCCAAATGCTCTGGCCTTAGGTAGGCATCTGATTTCACCGAGCTCTCCCCTCCCTCATTCAAGGTTAACCTGAGACAATAGCAGAGGAAATAATCACATTGGCAGCTGAATTAATTGTATTTTAGAGACCTTAGAGCACAGATCATTTATTCACGCAACGCCTATTTACCGAGTGCCTACTCTGTGCACTATGAACCTACAACGTAAAACTTGGTTCTTTACCTTGAAGCGCTTTTAATCGTGATAAAGAATACAAAAACAAAAACCCAAAGTAAACATACTGAATTAAACCACAGGGCTTTATCTCCTCTACCTCCCAAAATGCCACTAAAATGACAATAGTAGAATTTTCTTAAATACATTAACCCTCAAAGACTAGGAGAATGACAGGGCTTGTGATAGCAGCCAAGAGATTTCAACAAATCTTTGGAAGATGGAAGGAGACAGAAGAGTGATGACTAACCTAGCAAAATAAGGAAAATCGTAGCTTAAGAGGCAGATTACAAAGACAAACCAGCCAACTCTCCCAGAGAAAGCCTGAGGGCAGCACTTGTGGGTACCATGGCTCCACAAAGCTCTAAAAACAGGGACACTGGCTAAAGGTCTACCTACAGAGTGGTTGGCATGGACCACCTGTGGCATTTCCAGGGGATTACAGCTAAGTGAGAACACTGACGCGTGTGTACACACATAGCACACATGCACATACACACACTCCTCAGTAAGTTCCCAGCTGCTTTACTCAAGGGCGCAGAAATGTAGTGGAGGTCATGCAGTTGAAGCACCTCTTAGCTCGGCTTCCTCTGGCCCCCAGTCAGTAATGGACAGCAAGCAGCTGTCAATGATGATCCAAACAAGGCGCGGTTTACTCAACCTGAGAAGCTCAAATTCGTGCAATGCCATATGTCTTCTCTACTTAAGGCTCTCAGAGATCTTACCGTAAGAAGAAATATTTAGAGACACCTGCAACCCTCCTGGATCTTAAACGTAATTCAGAGCCTGCAAAGCTATCTATGTATCTTCACTAAGAAAGAAACATGTTCCTGCACCTCTACCACCAAATTTGTTGTATAAAAAAACCCATCTCCTAATCCGGAAATGGAATGATTCCTCTCTGGAGACACTGAATGGCAGAGAAAAGACCTCTAGGTACTAACAACGGAGCTTTCCAGGCCACTGACGATGCCCTCAGAACTGCCTATTAGCATCTTAGAACCCACTTTTAAATATGAGCAGAGGCCAAGGATTACCAGACATTTGAGAATAGTCTCGAATGTCAAAGGAAGAGACTGAAAAAAACAAATAGAAAAAAAGTAAGCACTGGATACAGTAAGAAAGCATGCAGCAGGACAAACTGTTACACACACACACACACACACACACACACACACAAACATGAATATGCTCAGAGTTCAAAGAAGATGGAGTTCCTATATCAATAAAACAAAAACAGCATTCTATTGGGGGAAAAAGAGAGAAAACTCTTGCAAATTAAAAAGTATGGTAACCAAAATAAAGTCAGAGGATTCTCCAAGAGATCGGAACAAACAGAAAAACAGATGGAAAATTAGAGGAAAAAATAAAACTATTAAGGAGTCAACCCAGAAGGTGCAAAATCCAGAGAGTTACAACAGAGATAACGGAGAGGAAGAACTAAGGGTTTGCATGCCACAACTAAGGAGCCCACATGCTACAACGAGGAGCCCATGTGCCACAACTAAGGAGTCCACCTGCCGCAACTAAGACCCAGCACAACCAAATAAATAAAGAAATAAAAATTTAAAAAAACAAAGCAAAACAAAAGAGCATTGGACTCCTCACCTGCATTTGTTGGAAGACTACACGCCTACACCCAACCAAATTATCAATCGAGTGAAAGAGGGGAAGTGACCTTTGAATTTTCATACTTGCAAAGACTAAAAATAAAGAGAGAAAGATAAAGAAATTTGCACTCAGTATATCTTTCTTAGGAAGCCGCTGTAAGACGTCTCTGAGCAAAGAGTAGAAAAGAGTTAGATATGGTTACCTAGGGCACAGGGAACCCAAAGCAAAATGATGCTGAAAGGAAAGGCCAGAGTGACAGCCACATATCAGACCAAGAAAGCAACCATTCCAGACAGAAGTGGTGGAGGCTGGAGAAGGGGGAGGGGAAGGGAGAAATAGAATTTATTAATCATTTCATTTCTTTTTACAGTTGGAAAAAAATATTGATAGCCATCTGAAAGATCTGCTAGTGCATTGGTGGGAAAAAACAGGGATAGATACATAGAAAACCAGGCCAGTGGAAAAAATATTTATAAACTCCAGAAAAAGAAATGATACAAGCAAGAAATCATCATCCTTAAAACTACTTTGGGAGAAAGAGAAGTGAGGAAATACGCGTGTGAGCAGAAGGAAGTAAATGCCCAATTACCATGACAGGAAGGCAGGAGACAATGTAAAGAGTTAGGAGTAGAAACTTGCCAGCATTACCATAGTATTTAGAAATATAGACATAACTACCCGAAGAAAGACTGCAATTATTGAAAGTGAACAACGTGGTAAAGGAAAAGAGTTGCTGTGTTTCATTATAAATTATATGTCTGTTTGATTTTTTTTAACTATGTACCTATATTACTTGGATTTTAAATTTTTTTAAGGAATTAAAAATAAATAAGGGATGGTGGAATGCCTATATTTGACAGTGACATTAAAAGCATATTCTGAGGGGATTCCCTGGTGGTGCAGTGGTTAAGAATCCGCCTGCCAGTGCAGGGGACACGGGTTCAATCCCTGGTCAGGGAAGATCCCACATGCCGCGGAGCAACTAAGCTAGTGTGCCACTACTGAAGCCCGCGTGCCTAGAGCCCGTGCTCCGCAACAAGAGAAGCCACCGCAATGAGAAGCCTGCACACCGCAACGAAGAGTAGTTCCTGCTCGCTGCAACTAGAGAAAGCCCGCGGGCAGCAAGGAAGACCCAATACAGCCAAAAATAAATAAATAGAAATAAAAAATAAATTTATTTAAAAAAAAAACATATTCTGAGATATTTTCCCTTCTCCCTCCTAATATTAAACTCTGAAATTTAGAGGGAAAAATCCTTAAATACGTTAACTATTCTAAACTATCAGTTTTGAGCTCTCATTTGATTTTATCTGAGGCAGTTTTAGTTTTCAACCTGTACCAGTTCATGAATAAGAGTGCCATTAGTTTACTAGCTTCCAGGTGGAATAATACATTTTATGTCCTGATTCTACTTCAAGCACATAACATTTGACCAGAATTTTACTGTTCCTAATATAATTTTTAAAAAGAGAGGATGGATTAAAAAGTTTTTGCAGATTCTGTACCTATCCTTCATGTACTAACAATTCACTATACATCCCCCTTAGCTATCACCTGTGCAGCTAAGACGTTCACCTCTGAAACTTCTTTTCATACCATAGGTTTCTCAATTCCCTTATCATTTTGCATGTTTCTTCCTGGATCATGTCTAACTCCACTTTTTGCTCATAACAGGGACTTAGTAAATATTGGTGGAAGTGTTGAATTTTGAGAAACGGCAACCAGCCCTGCATTAATGTTCTGAGTAGAGAACTGGGTTTTCTATAAGGGTTAGAGAACACTGTGGTTTGGGGTTTTATTGGGATCATATGCTTGTAACTGGGATTACTTTTCTCCAGATGCAATAAACTCAACTCTCCCTTGTAGTATCTGCCAGATCTTCTGGCAGCTTATCCTGTCCGGCTTAACAGTTCTCTGGCCAGAAGAGCTTAATAGCATTTAAAAACCAAGAGCTCCAGCTGCCCTCTTCTCTCTGCTAGATCAGTTGTAAAAAATGTTACCCACAACTGGTCTGGGCACTCATTCCTTCGGGGTCCCACAGTTTATACTTGCACGTAGGAATGATCCCTTTAACAATGAGCCTGATTTCCTTCCTCTAAGCCTGCTCAGAAAGCGACAAGACCAACCCTCCAAGGCTGCTGCCTCTCATGCGTCTCCCTTTGGTTGGAACCCCAATCAGAGGGGTTTCCAGAATGTAGAAAGAAGGGATATCCGCTGCTTCTTCACCAGCCTCACGTATTCACCTTCGCATTGGGCTCCAGTTCCCTCTTCCACAGCCAAGTTTCCTTCTCTCTAAAAAGGTCATCTGCTTAAGCTTCTAGTGATCTACCTTTATTATAGATGTTACCAGCATGCCCCAGGTGGAAATAAGAAGATGATGTCAGACCACAAAGTTTCCCAGAAGTCATTTACTCGTGTTCTTAGGACAAAGGTTCATTGACAACTGGCTAGACCTCTAACTTAGTGACCCTTTGAAACAAACTAGTTGCGTGTTGGAAATTTTTTTTTTTTTTTGGCCATACCACACGGCTCACAGGATCTTAGTTCCCCAACCAGGGATTGAAACCAGGCCCCTGGCAGTGAAAGCACTGAATCCTAACCACTGGATCACCAGGGAGTTCCCTGGAAATTTAAATGTTAGTTTTTCCAAACTCGTTATAGGCCACCCAGTCCAAATAGTGTACCTCCACCACTGTTTCAGATTTGATCCAGGACATGCTGAGCATTTACCAGTAGGCCAACCCAAATTGGATTCAGGACATGAAGGGCATTTATCACTAGGCCAGGCCTTGGCCAGGGCTGGGGGGCAGTAGAGCAGGTTGGTTGTTACGTGGGAAGACTCTGGTGATAGGCAGCTTTTGAGAGTTTGCATTTGAATCCTGGTTCTGTCATTTGTGAGCTAAGTGGACTTGGAAAAGTTACCTGACCTCTCTGGTCCTCAGTCTCATCATCTATAAAATAGGGATGACAACAGTCATGACCTCAGTAATGTAGAGGATACGATGATATCACACGTCTACCTTTTAGTGCGGAGCCTAGCACAGAGTAAGCTCTCAATAAATACTTGCTATGGCTAATGAATCATCCAGGAGTCAGCCCAGCCCATTTACAATCCCATTTATCTTCACCGAGGCAAGCAAAAAATTCCCTGCTTCCCCCTTCAGAATCACTCCATGTCTACCCCATCACTCTTCCACTAATTGGTCCCCACATTCTGATGGAAAGTGTCTGTGACAGCCATTTCATAGGTACCCAGAAAGGCATTCTGCTGTTTCTTTGGATAATAAACCATCCAGTTTCTAGCTGATTTGCTACCTTGCCTTCTCAGTCACTCTGTCTCATCAACCACCTTCTCAATGCTTAAATAAGGAGTTCAGTCCAGAGATAGCCTAAACGTGCAGGTAGCCCTTTAGGGTTCCTTTCTTTCTTTGGACGGCTGACCAGTGGTATTCTGATCATGTATTTGTTAATTCTCTCCAAGTTCCCTGTAAGGTGTTTACTTGGGGGTTCCTCATCTTTTCACTTGTGTGTCTGTGTATGGCTCTAGTTTCTTTTTCTATATTGAGTAACAACAGGTGTTCAGGTTTTTCACCTTCCCTCCTGACTCTTTGTTTAAACTGCATCACACTTCTGTGGTGGGTCACGCTCACCCTTTCCCCACCAGTTTCTCTTTCACGGGCTAACAGGGCTCAGTGGGAATTCCAGGGCAGGTGTGGCACTGAATCAGCTGTCAACTCCCCTCTCTGGGCCTCATCTCCTCCTCTAAGAAACAGGAGAGCAGGGTCACGTATTCAAATACCTTTCACAGGCTGGCAGCGGCAGGCAACATTTTCAATGGGGGTGAGGGTTCCGTATGCAAAGTGGGTGGAAGACACAAAGTCAAGCTGTAAATCACAAGTTCCAACTGAAGGGACAGCCTCAACTCAGTCACAGGAAGGTACTGCCAAGAAAAACATTCAGCCAGTATTGCCAGGCCTTCAGATTTTTTTTTTTTCCCCAGAAGAAGCCTGAAACCTGGATGATTATGTGAAATACTGGGATTGTTTTAATATTCGCAATCAATAGGAATAATGATAACAAAACCCTGTGCAAGCCAAACAAGGCGCATTGTGAGTGGCTGTGGTCTGTGAGCTGCATTCAGGCTGCAGGCCTCATTTGAAACTGCTGAATTAAATGACAGCTGAAGCGCCTTATTTCACGAATGCCTTACTACAGCTTTATTGCGTTCAACAGATTTCCCCATTTTTTCGTGGTTTCTGAATCTACCTGTTTGAGGAAGTGGCCCTCAGACCCCAGAAGCTTGCTTCCACCTCTCAGCCTAATATTACTGTTGAAACTATTCTCAGATCAGGGTCTCCTGTTAACTCTTATTCATCAAAATTTTTAACTTTTTTTTTTTTTCCTCAAGATTTCCAGCTCAGGGTTCTGCTTGCACAGTACAGGAAGAGAAAATGTAGAGAGAGAAGTAAAATCTACACGATCTCAGGATCTCATTTTGGGCTTATTATGTCAACTTTCTTCCTGAGATAAAATGTTGAAAAGCTGCCACATCGGCCAGTGTGTTTCCAATCCTTTCCCAGTCCTTGCACACCATCTGGTGGCAGAACTATCTATTTATAACAAGTGAAATGCTCAGTGAAGAAGGAAAAGTAGGTGAATTGGGTGAAGAAGAAAGAGTTAGGAAGAGTCCAGTAAGAGGGGCAGCAAGAGAAAAAAAAAAAAAGGAAATGAGGTGGAAAAAAAAGTCATGAGTAAGTCACAAATTAAAAAGTCAACTGCTGAGAATTAGCTCGAGGCCATTTATGTAAAGCTTTAAAGATGTTTCTAAAATTGTCTGTTATCAATCTGCTTGTATTGCACAGTAATGTTTATTGGAAGAAAGGAAAGAAGGTAAGAAAGAAGGATGGAGAGATGATAGCTATACAAAAAGGACAGAATAAGCAGCCTGTTAGGGGTTCAACTGCATCACCCAAAGATTCATATGTTGACATGCGTCCTAACTCCAGCACCTCAGAATGTGACCTTGGTCACTGCAGATGTAATAAGTTAAGATGAGCTCATACTACAGTAGGGTGGACCCCTAATTCAATATGATGCATGTCATTATAAAAAACGGAAATTTGGACAAGACATGCACACAGAAAGAACACCACATGAAGATAAAAGCAGATCGAAGTGATGTAGCAGAAGTCAAGGAACACCAAAGACTGGCAGCAAAGCACCAGAAGCTAGAAGAGAAGCATGGAACAGACTGTCTCTCAGAATCCTCAGAAGGAATCAGCCCTGCTGAAACCTTGATTTTGGACTTCCAGCCTCCACAACTGTGAAACTATACATTTCTATTGTTTAAGCCGCTCAGTGTGTGGTACTTTGTTACAACAGCCCTGATATACAGCTTGTCTCTGGCTTTTCATTTTGTCTTTTTTTTTTTTTTAAATCTCAAAATCACCACCATTGTTTTCTGTCATTACAATTCAATATCATAAAACTAAATCATCGGGACTTCCCTGGTGGCGCAGCAGTTAAGAATCCACCTGCCAATGCCGGGGACACAGGTTCGAGCCCTGGCCTGAGAAGACCCCACACGCTGCAGAGTAACTAAGCCCACGAGCCACAACTACTGAAGCCCGCACGCCTAGAGCCCGTGCTCCGCAACAAGAGAAGCAACCACAATGAGAAGTCCGCGCACCGCAACGAAGAGTAGCCCCCGCTCGACACAACTAGAGAAAGCCTGCATGCAGCAACAACACCCAACGCAGCCAAAAATAAATAAATAAATTTATTTAAAAAAAAAAAGATCATCTCAATAGATGCAGAAAAAGCTTTTTAAAAGAATCATCTACATTCCAGAGATAAAGTCAGCAGATTCCATTCAACTTAGCAAATATTTATTCAGTGTCTACCCTAGTGAGGTATTTGAAATGAAATAACCACTCATTCCTGGACTCACAAAAGGCTAATAACATTAGAAAGGACAGCAGAGCTGATTTGGTGTCAACCTCATCTTAAGACAGAGCTGGTGACTTGACCCTCGGTTGGGTACTTAGCAAGTGGCAGAGTTAAGACGATCTCCCTGCTCCCAGCCCAAGGCTCTTTGCACTTGACACCTTAAACCAGTTTTTTCCAGCAAAGCTAATTAACTACTACTTTTTTTCCCATTTATGCAAATAATTACAATAGGCAAGTCTTATGCTAATCCCAGAGACCTATTTACAATGACTGGCATGTGTTGAACACGTGCCAACACCATGCTAAGCACATTACATGCAGTACCTCATTTAACCCTCATTAAAACTTTAAGATGTAGATAGTATTATTACCCTCATTTGATTGGTAAGGAAACTGGGTCCCAGGAAAGTTAAGTACCTTGCTCTGAGTTAATCAGCAAGAAGAAGGTTCCAGAGGTGGGCTTTGATTCTGGAGCCCACTTTTTAAATTGCTCTGCAACATCACCTCGTGGGGAGACAGCACAGATACAGACAGGCACCAATGAGGCTCGATTCACCCACTTCTAAAGTCAATATGATATTGACCATCTTTATAACTAGAAGGTAGTCCTTGAAGCTCTCCCTACCTTATCCAATACCAAGAGCTTCTGTAACAATTTTAAAAATGAGCAGGAAGGGCCAAAAGGTCTGTACTTATAGAAATCAAAATAAGAGAAATAAATATTCAACTGAAGATAATAATGACATTAGCACTGAATCACTCTGAGTCACTACTATTAAACGTATCGCAGCAGTGACATCAAGATGGGTAGAGGAAGTATTAAGCGAAGTTTATTGGACTGGAAACTTTTTTGCTAGCAGAGAAAGATCATCTAAAGCCATCTATGCAGTTTAGCTAGATCCAACATGGGCCTGTATCGCTTCTCATATAAATGGGAGCAATGAGGAACTTGAACTTGGGAAAAATTTGCATGGATAGCTCTACTCAGGGTTTGTAACATTATTGAGAGGGAAGGCCATTACTTCCTATGAGGTGATAACTAAAACAGGGCCTGCATTGGTAGGGAAGTCCCTGTACCTAACAGAAATGGGGTAGGAGGTAGGGAGGATGATGGCAAGAAAAGAGAGGAAGAAGGTACAGCTGCTGCCTGCTAGGCTTGCTTTCTTATTGCAAATTCACAGAATTTTACCTTTCTTCCTTTCTTTCCTTCTTTCACGTATTCATTCAGCAAGTATTTACTGAATATCTACTATATGCCAAGTACTGTGTCAAGAGATGAGGATACCACCAAGAGCAGAACAGAAAAGTTCCTACCCTCATGGGGCACACATTCTAACAGAGGGAGATGGACAACTAAACAGTATGAATTCTATCCGAGCCCGATGCGTTAAAGCACAAGTAGCACAAAGAACTATGGGAAAATAAAATAACCTTGTCTAACAGTCAGGGAACCCTTGGGGAAGTGATCTTCAAGATAGGATCTGAAAGATGAAGAGGATCAGGCAAATGGAAACAGGGAAAGGAAAGGGTAGAGCTAAGTAAGAATGACCAGACAGAGGGAACAGTGGACAGGAAAGCCACAGGAAGGAAAGGCGATGGCATCTTCTGCAAACTGAGGACAGCACATGTGGCTGGTTGACTGGAGAGGAAGAGTGGGGAGAAATGGCACAGGAGAGATGGCAGAGGCAAACAGAAGGAGGGTCTTGTAAGCCAGGGTAAGGAACTTGGACTTTAGTCTAAGGGAAAGGGGAATAAAGAAGCCCAAGAATGGAGTAAGACATGCAATAGATGACAACAGTGGCCTCCATCACTGTAGCAGTGAGGATGGAGAGAAGTTAAAGGAGTGGAAGCTATTTAAGTAGTAGAACCAGTGGGACTTGGTTAGCTGTGGGTGTGAGAGGGAGAGAAGGGTCAAGGATAATTCCCAAGAGTGGCAGCAAATTTTCTGAGCCAGGGAACCCAGGAAGAGTAGGAGATAAACCACCAAAGAGGAGGGGGCAGTCATGGCGGTGGCAACAGGCTTGGAGACTCAAGCAGGTCATGCTTCAAGATCCTCTGGAATGTAGAGACTGTTCTCCAGCAGAGGCTTAGAATAGAGTTAAGTTTAAAATCACTGGCTCTAATCCCATGCTTTTAAATAAAGAAACTGAGGCACAGAGATGGGAAATGATTCACCAAGACCACAAAGGAAGTGAGTAAAATCAGATGTAGTAACCAGCCCATGTCCACCACCCTACAGTGCTTCTCGTGAAGTAAGAGTCAAACTTTTTACCCCTTCCCATGACCTCCCTAGAGCCAATCTGTACAACCTGGAGAGAAAGACAGCATTAGTTATATCCTGTGTTGCTTATCTATTTCTTTTTAAATTTTGGATTCACTAAAGAAGAACATTTCAAAATGTCTCAGGAAGAAAGAAATAATACTATGTCGATTGGGAGTGTCTCAGTACTTCACAATAATGAACCACTTTCCAATAATAAACCATGTAATCAGCAAAGCTTCTATGCAGGGTCCCAATTAATGTTATTTTAACATGTAAAAAAAATTCATAGTGATTTTTGCTAGATTGTTATAGCCATTTCAAAGGTTTTCAAAATAAGGACAAATAAAAGTATTTTCTTATAAAACACAATGTAAAAATTACTTACGGTCTTTTGCCTTTTTGATTCCCAGTAATGAATCCCATTTTTAAAAAATAATTTCCAAAATCATAAATTACATTCTTAAGCAATAATGTGAACTATGTTAAAGAACAGTAGCTCTTACACAATTTGAACCAAAAAACCACACAAATCCCAAATGCAGCAAAGACAAACTGTTTTCCTCTATTGAACCTCAGTGTCTAGTAAATTAAGAGTTTCATCAATGGTTTCAAAAAGGAGCATTTTTTTTAAGTGTTTAGTCCTCTCCACCACCCACAGTTCTCAAAAGAAATATCTTTCTGCAATATAGATAATCCAGAAATATTTTGGAACAATTAAGCATTTTTTATAGATGAAACTGCAATAAATAAGCACCTACATCCTTGGCTATATAAACCAGTATATGCTAGAACCAAAGTAAGATGGTTTCCCAGTTATGGCAATCTACTTAATTGTGTTAAAGTCTGAACATTTCCATCAATCAAAATTTCTGTATTGGTTGACGGTTCAGACCAACCTTTTTCTATGACTACTTGAACCCTGTTTAGGGTAACTTTAAACTGCAAAGATGTTATCAAATGCAAATAAACACATCAGCAGTCAAGTTTTTTCTTCGTGTAAATCATTGGTACTCACTGAAGACAAACCAGCCCAACTCCAAGATCTATCCTCAAACAATTCACTTATCAGTCTTCCTCTTTTAGAAAGCTAAAGCTTTATTCAAAGTTGAATGCAACCAGTTAATTTTTAAAATTTATATCCAAAGTGATCAAGAGGCACCAAAATGGCATGCAAAAATTAGAGACTGTTAATAAGGTTTATAATGCCCCCATTTCATGGTGCAAGTTTAGTGTCACTAAATGTTACTGCTCAGCATTCCATATGTAAGTGCTTTCATTTCATGCAGTAATTAATTGGTTTTACCCTAATAGCATGGCACCTAGCATGAGGGTACAAGTGACAGGTCAGACTCAAAGAAAATTGTTCTTAAGAAGTCCCAGGATGGCAGGTCACTGATTATCTGGTTTGAAAATTAGGTATCCAAAAAATACTTAATAATGAGTACAATTTTCCTGACCTTTGAAAGGTGGAATAGATAGCACAAATGTGGAGTGTAAGGATGTCTATTCAAACTTAAGTAGAATGTTGATTTTGACCCAACCTACCCTGCATCTCCCCTTTTCCATAGGCTGAATTATGGCCCTTTAACAAAAAAACAATGTGTGATGAGAGTCAGGTAAAGCTAGATGTGGAGAACCTCCCAATTGACGCCTAGGTTCATGCCCCTAAATTTAGGTCCCACCCATGACTCTAGCATGACACAGCAGCCAGTGGCTGAGCACACATCCCAAACCCAAATTAGTGGCTGCAAATCTACACTGCCAACACAGAGGTGGAATCACTAATTATCTCCACAATGTACTCTCAAGTAAGCATGCGTGCTTTGCCAATGCCATAATCACCTTTCTTCCAGTTTTCCCGGTCCCTGATTCCAAACTAGGGGAGGTTGGAAAAGACAAGACTCTTCTGGATCAAATGAAAGGAAGGGGAGTTTCTAAAGTAAGGATATTAATGGTAAAATTTACAAATTGCGTTTGTATGTACATCCATCTTGAATACTGAATCTTAGGTAAAGTCTTAATTTTGCAGCAGTGTTGTAGGGAATGGGCACTCTGTTTCTAGTTAGTTGAAAACCACCTTCAACTAACAGCTAAAATTACACAGGCATTAAGCTCATATGTGTACAAGTCAAGTAAAATGAACCTGTGAGAAAACATTCCTGGAGAAACAAGTGAAGTAAGAATCTGCCTCTGAATGGCCGGCAAAGAAAAAGCCAATGTTGAATCCTTTAAATCCGTCTTTAAAGCCTTTAAAGCCGTCAGTGGGCATAGGAAGTAGGAAATAGTGACCATTACAGCTTTAACATATGTTGATGTACAATTTTCCAAAATACTTCTGAAGACTGTGCCTTTATATTTACAATATATGGTGCTACACTTCTGGTGTCAAGACAAAATTATTTAGTCTCAGAGTTCATTCCGCTCGGATGCTTTAGATGTGTATTTAATACCATTCCAAATTATTTTAACAAATATATGCTTAATACCTCGTTGTCATTCAGAGCCACGTCTAACTTCTTATACTTCTAAAAAAAAGTATTTTGGTTTCTCACAGGTTGCTCCTCGACCTATTTTGCTTTGAAGTCTCAGAGAGGGTTTTCTTTTCCCCTTTTGCTTTACTTGTTTCACCCAAGTAATATACATAATTGAGTTACAATTTTTTTCAGAACTTTTGCAAACGATGGCGAATCGGAGGTTAAATTTGAATACTTTCTGTGCCTTCACTAGTTTGAGTATACCAGAAACCTCCATTTCTAACACTGACCAAGTACAGAATCAAATGTTACAGGAGAGATAGTGGTACTAAGTAAAGGTTTTAGCAAATGAGAGACAGAGAAAGAATGTCAAACTTTTAGCTTCTAGAAAAACAAAAATAAAGACAAACTTGAGTACAGACACTAGAAAAACTGCATAGCTCTCTAGCAGGTATGCTTGCCAAGTTAAAAAGAAACCAGACAGGTTCCAACTGAGTGGATGCTTTCACTTTTCAAAGTGCCAAACCCAAATAATCCCTCCTCGTAATCACGCCAGTAAATGCAAAATGCACGTCTTGTGAAATTCATGGTCATATTTCAGTTTTTGGTATAAGGGAAGAATTATTTTTATATTATTTTAGCTGTATATATTTTCATATCATTTAGCTGATTGTTTTTTATATAATTTTATGTCCTTTAGCTGTATTTTATATCATTTTAGCTGCATATCATTTTATATCATTTTAGATTCCCCTTTTTTCTTTTCTTATTTTTGGAAGTAAACTTTATACTTTCACTATTCAGAATATATGTAAATACTTATATATAGATATATAATATATATATGCTGAGATATTGTTCATGTTTACTTTTTATAGTATTTGAAGAAAAAAGTAATAATATAAACAACATTGCAGTGGTTCTCCCAAGGCATCATTTCAGGTGGTTTTTATTTTCTTCTTCACGTTTCTGGTGTTTTCTCCAAGTTTTCTATAATAATTATGTATTAGTCACAATTTTTAAAAAATTTAAGTTACAATTCCTAGGGAAATATAGAATATAGTAGCTAATCCAACACAGGAAGGGAAGAACTGGGCTTTCCGGAATGCTGGATACCTAGAGGCAGTGGTATTACTCAGGGACACCGGAGCAAGGACTCTGCCACACACCCCAGCCCAGGCCCCAACACACTCCAGCCAAGAAAATATGGCTTTGTGGATGTTTGGCTTACGTCAAGAAAGAGACTAATACTTGTAAGAATTTCCTTAATCAGAAATGAAAAAATCGGTAACATAAATTCTTCCCAATGGCAAGATAAGGCCTGAGAACACAAGAAGGTGACATAGGTAGAAAGGGCTTCAAGGATTTGGAGAAGCCCATTTTGTCACCCTGTCATCACCAGCAGCTGCTAACCAACATCATCCCTGAGGGCCCCAGGAAGCCAGGCTGAGGAGTACTGCTGCTTCTCCTCCCTGTGTAGCCCCATCCCTTTGGATGAGTTTTAAATTCTAGGCTAATTAATGGGGATTTAATGCTAAATGGAAGGGGGATTTTTTTTTTTTTTTTTGGTCATTCCAAAGGCCGCTGGAAGCATTACAGAAGGAAGGACTCTTTCCAATCACTTTTCATTTGAAAGTTGTATGATGTATAAGTTCTCATTTTAAATGACATCTTTTCATTAATGCAGACCTAAACAGGCCCCTACATTTTGATTCTTTGATGGCAAATCAACTAGAATGCACTAGAATCATGAACTAGAAAACAATGCAGCTAAATTTCCTTGGAACTGTTCAACATTTTCTTTTCAATAAATGTTGACAGGCTGGTGAAGTTTTAGGAGAGCTCATTAGGAAGAGCATAACAATTACTCCCACCATTGCTCCCTTACCATCTGTCCTTAATTCCGCAGCCAGATCGA
Source organism: Aethalodelphis obliquidens (assembly GCF_003676395.1). Taxonomy (NCBI): domain Eukaryota; kingdom Metazoa; phylum Chordata; class Mammalia; order Artiodactyla; family Delphinidae; genus Aethalodelphis; species Aethalodelphis obliquidens. Next base: position 14,274,685 of record NW_020837946.1, on the reverse strand, counting down.
CTGTAGGTCAGAGCAGGTCATTCCCCTCCTCAAACCCTTCTCTCCAAGCAAGCGCCAAGTCCTTACCATGACCTACACAAGGCCTTACTCCACATGCCCCTCTCTACCTCTGAGGTCATCATCTACTCCTGCCCTCTGCTCAATGCTCCCTTCCCCCAAATATCTGCTTGCCTCACTCCCTCACCTCCATCAAGTCTATTAAAAAATCTGCTTCTCAGTAAGGCCTACCCTGAACACTCCGTATAAAATGCGCCACTCTCACTACGCTACCTCAACACTCCTACAACTGAACGCCGCTCCATTACTTTTCACAGTATTTTTTTTTTTTTTGCGGTACGCGGGCCTCTCACTGTTGTGGCCTCTCCCGTTGCGGAGCACAGGCTCCAGACGCGCAGGCTCAGCGGCCATGGCTCACGGGCCCAGCCGCTCCGCGGCATGTGGGATCTTCCCGGCCCAGGGCACGAACCCGCACCCCCTGCATCGGCAGGCGGACTCCCAACCACTGCGCCACCAGGGAAGCCCCACAGTATTTTTGACCTACTATTTTACTTACTATGTTGCTGCTACTCCACACCCTACAATGTAAGCTCCAGAGCCAATGATTTTGCCTTTTGTTCATTGTTGTTTCCCACTCTTCCAGAACAGTGACCAGCACATAGTAGGTCCTCAAGAAATACCTTCTGAATGAATGGATGAAGTTCTATGGCAGATCAACTCTTGTGTGAAGATGATAAAGCAACAATTTACTTAATAGTAGTTCCATAATACAAAAAAGAAAATATGTGTAAAATGTAATTACTTAGCTTACAATAGAACTGTGAGAATTCAGAAGATTAATGTTTAGAATATTGATGTGTTTCAAATTATGTCTAAATCCATTGCTGCCTCACATTTTAATGTCAGATTTCGCCTGTGGGAGAGGAGATAAATTGATTTTTTCTGGAAATTGTTGATGTACTATCAGCATACAAGTATATTTGGTGTCAATCTCTGATGGATAATTCTAGGACAACATACTAAAAACAACATGAAAACACTATGAATTTTCCTTCCTGTAAATGTCATTGTAAAAAAAAAAGATGCAATGATCCATCATAGCAAAGTCAAAAAAAGTCTCCCTTAGCCCATTTATTGGTAAGACTAACAATCAAAGTAACTGCCATGGGGACTGAACATTTACTTGAACTCAAAACGAAGAAACGAGCATTTAACTTTTCCAACTGGCTACCAAATATCTGTTTTTCCAGTACATTCAACATTATCCCCTCCTAGAAAATGAGACAGAGACAATAAACAATCAGAAAACAAATAATGGCCAAAAGAAAAGTCTTGACAACACAAAAGTAGACTAGGCTGTGCATCTGGGATGCACCTAGATTATGAGAATTCCCACTGTACAAAAGCAGGAAACAAGCCTCTACCTAAGGACACTTGAAACTGTAGGTAAGTATGAATTGAAATTTAAGAGTTTTCTTAAAGACATTATTAGAGGTAGCCATTTTATTTTTGTTTTTCTGGAAAAACTTAAGTTTTAATTTCCAAGCCACCAAATTCAGAATGGGGATCCAAGCCTTTGTCATCATCCATCCCCTTCTCTTCTCCTTATGATTTTTCTAGGTGTCCTTCAAGTCACAGAACAGCAGCAATGTCCACCAGCTGCAGAACGCTAGAATGAGTGAATAACTGATTCCATCAGCGCTAGCATCAAGGGCTTCATAACAGTTTTCCCAATAATGCTTCTATCAGTAATACTGAGAACAATGTAATAGAACACCTTCTAAAATCAAGAGCTCTTTACATCTTTGACCATGGCCCTTCTCAAGTCAGGGCTATTGACTGAGTCCACTAGGCTTCCTATAGTTCATTCAAAATCAATGTTGGAGTTTTTTTGGTTTAGAAATTAGAAAAGAGCTATATGGATCAAAAGCAGAGAGCAAAATTTGTGTGAGCGATTTTTCTATGACTTTCAAAGCCTGTCATTTAGAATTGATACCTAGAGATGGAGTACAGCATCTCCATGCGGTATATTCATGGGCCTTCATCTCCTACCTGAGCCCAAGAGCAAGAGAACAAATAGATTAAAATCTTGGGGAGAAGAATAAATAGTACAACAAATAACAGTAATTTATTACCATTATACATTATTTGGAATATCATTTGCTACCAGTCAGTTTCCATTTCTTAAGTTGGGGCAACTGAGGGACAGAGACATTAAGTAACTTGTCCAAGGTCACACAGCTATAGTTGATAGAATTGGGCTTGGAAGCCAGGAAGGTCGGCAGCAGATCCCCAACTCTGAATAACTTTTACCAACTATAGCCCTGTTTGGAGGACACAGCCTGGCTAAGCCCACTCTGACGCAGCCCCTGCATGCCTCTTGTAAGCCATTTTCCAAAATATGGACACTATGAGTGCTAATGTGTGGGACAGCAAAGACAGACAAATCAGCCTCGGAATCGGAGGTAACCCCACTGAATGAAATTTAGAATCATGCATTACTCAGACCGTCACAGAAAAAACCCAATGGGTCTGAAAGAGGCATTCTTTATGTGGCTATAAGCTTGTATCCCACTACCAGTTCAAGATCCTGGCATACACAGTCAATCAATAAAGTTTTATAAATCCTTAAAGTATTTTGCAAAAGGCAAAACGGAAGTGCACAGAATTGTATGAACACTGCATATATTATCTTGTTAGGCATAAGGTTTGAAAAGGTGCCACAATACTTACAGCCTTGTTTGGCCACTTCTTTGTTTTGTCACATGTTTAGACTATGGAAGTGGCCTGGGCTTTGTGCCCTCTCTGCCTCCCAGCCTCTAACCCCCTGTGGCTCTCATTGCCAGGAAGACTGCGCTGACCAAGTCAGAGAAAAATCACAGGGAAGAGACCGCGGTGGACACAGCTGGCATTATTGAGTATCCCACCCTCTGTTCTTTGTTTCGTCCGTTAACAATGGTAAGCAGCTGTTTTCTGCCTTTCATTTTCTGTTCTGCTCTGTTTAATTCACAGCCTAGGAGGAGAGACCATGCCCATCAGTACTGAGCTTAACAAAGAGGCAGAAACGACAAAGGGCTGGCCTTTCTGCTTCTCAGACATCACCTAATTCTGAAACTGAACACGCTTGGAAGCTAACATTTAAACCATCCCTGGCCGCCCTCTAGGCCACAATAATCAGGGGCATGTGGCCAAGACAGGTTTTCCAATGACCCTACCAAATAGCACAAATAAAATTCTCACTGATCATGTAAACAGCCACCATTTGCGAATATGTAGTCTCACGTTTCAAATATAGTTGTACTTCAATCAAAACGAGGCTTGTATGTTAAACAAAAAAATACTAAGACTGTATAGGAGATTTCAGGCTGACAATAATAACAAAGACCCAATCTTTATTTTTATTTTTATTTTTTTATTTTTTTTTTTGCGGTACGCGGGCCTCTCACCGCTATGGCCTCTCCCGCTGCGGAGCACAGGCTCCGGACGCGCAGGCCCAGCGGCCGTGGCTCACGGGCCCAGCCGCTCCGCGGCATGTGGGATCTTCCCGGACCGGGGCACGAACCCGTGTCCCCTGCATCGGCAGGCGGACTCTCGACCACTGCGCCACCAGGGAAGCCCAATCTTTATTTTAAATGAATGTGATTTCGTTTTTGATTTGGACTTTTGGACTTTTAATTCATTCTACCAATAGGATAGATAAAGTTAGGAAAACAATACCGTTGATTCTGAAAGTAAATATCAACGTTCTATAAACCACATTGGAAAACCTTTGAGAATCTTTTGCTATAAAACCAGGACATTCATTGGTTCTCCTTAGTTGGTAAATTTCAGTTGTGGCCTCCAGTGTAGGACACATTTTCTTTGAGAGGAAGAGTCTGAAGGAACTCATTCTGGAAGAAACCATCCAGGGTTGATTTTGGATGTAATTCAAGGAAAGCAGAGACTGGGTTAAATTCTAGACAGACCCAAGTAATGATTCTTCAGGGTCTGACTCAACTCTCAGATAACAATCACTTTCCCTCTTAAGTTTATGAACTAACTTCAAATTCCTAAGGACTGTGGTAGAAACAAGCCTAAAATGAATATTGCATAGATTTGTGAAACCAACCTAACATGTGAACCTTGTAAGAAAAACTAAGGCAATGGGTCCTAGTTGACTAAAATCTAAAATTTTTTACATTCCACAGCAAATAGTCCAAGCGCATAAACCATTCTTATTTATACATTATTCTGCATTCCATAGAACACAATACTACTAGAATGAACTTTGTCATCAGCTAGCTTAATTGGTTAAATTAGGAATGTAAGTAATATATTCAATGATAAATCTCCAGGACAGATAGTAGATGATTATTTTTTCCATCCTCATGCATTTGAAAAAACTACTTCAACTGGTCACTTGTCAAAAGCAAATCAACAGATCAGATGGCCCTTTTTGCACAAAGCCAGGGTTCCAGGCATGAACACGCAGCATTGCTAAAAGAAGCAGGAAATGTAAGTAGTCACAAGCCATCACCATCAGGACAACCACCAGCAAGGAACAGATAGTGAGTGTTCATTTGAGGGCATGGATAGATGCACCATAATACCTACATTAATGACTGAGCTGTAAGGCTAGTAAACGGCAGAGAGGGATTCCAACACAGATCTGACTGTAAAGCCTAAGGTCTTCCCATTATCCACACATCAGTCCTTCCCACAATCAAAGGCAGTCTTCAGGGCTTCCCTGGTGGCGCAGTGGTTGAGAGTCCGCCTGCCGATGCAGGGGACACGGGTTCGTGCCCCGGTCCGGGAGGATCCCACGTGCCACGGAGCGGCTGGGCCTGTGAGCCATGACCGCTGGGCCTGCGCATCCGGAGCCTGTGCTCCACAACGGGAGAGGCCACAACAGTGAGAGGCCCGCGTACCACAAAAAAAAAAAAAAAAAAAAACTACGCTGTTCATATGTGCACAGTGTAGACGGGACTGCTTTCCACTACATGAGTCTTTTGAGTCTGTGTTGCATAACACTAGGCTCAACAATACTGCAGACTGTTGACAAATGACTGCATGCAATCCCCAGAACTTGGCAATTAAAATAAAATAGTCCATAGGCAGTGTGATTAGCCCTCTGCAGAAGACATGTTCCAATCAACACAACCACGGTGTGGTCAGAGGACGACATGGCTGGAATGACAACCAGAAGGTGGCTCCAGGATCTGCTCCACAGGAGCCTGTCTGAAGAAAGGACAGCAGTGGAAAAAGAAGACAGTTTGGAAGAATTTGTGAACACATCTCCAGGGGCAAAGGTGCCCTCATCTGGCCTCTGTGATTATCTGCGGTTGACTTCTTTACCTCAAGTGGAGACAGATGCAACAGCTATGAGTTATATGACACTAGAGACATTGTCACCAGCCCACCAACTCTCACTACTCGGGTCCTAAGCCCCCCAAAACTCTTCTGGTCATCATCTAACTGCTCAGGGGGCCTTTCCTCCAGGAAGATGCAAATCTGCTGACCAACTAAAATGAACGCAGTGTTCCACACGACAATTATATTAATCAGTAGAAATGGCCCGCTGCATGGCAGGCACAATGTTGGTATGTTTATATGCATTATATTGTTTAAGCCACATATCGAGGCAATGTACCAACATGAAAGACAATAATAATAATAATAAATTAAGTTTCTGACACTTAAAAGACATTCCCGGAGTCATCAAGCTATAGATGGCAGGGCTAAGTGTTGAATTCAGGTAGCGTTCTATAGCTTTACAAGAAATGTCCAAGGTCTAAGGATAATCTGGAAGAGAAAGGTAGACTTGTTGGTAGACTTCCTAAAAGTATATTTTGGATTTATAAGCATTGCTCTAAGGACAAAGCGCAGAAATTTTAGCAGATTTCCAAAAGGATTCTTATCCCAGAAAACTTTAAGAATCACCAGCTGCTTTGAAGAGGACATTATTTAAGAGATATGGGAACATATGTATATGTATAACTGATTCACTTTGTTATAAAGCAGAAACTAACACACCATTGTAAAGCAATTATACTCCAATAAAGATGTAAAAAAAAAAAGATAAAGGATATTAAAAAAAATAGTCACAGATTTAAGCTTCAGTCATGGAGAAATAGTTTAAATATATTTTAATTGCCAACAAAGTAATTTCAGGGCAGTTACATGATAGTGAGTCTGGCCTTCTGCTCAAATCTCATTATATAACCCCTTTCTGGGCTCTCTATTCTTATAGCATGATGAGACTAAGGCTGGGCAGTAAATAAACGCGCACCGGCTAGAGTGCACCTGTTCTCTACCTGGCAGTCTCCGGCTCCCTACACAGCTCAGGGAACACCAGACAACACCCAGCACTGGCCTGGCCCATCTTGGGTTCATGGCAATCAGCCATGCGCAGGCTGAAGATGGTTGACATCTTCAAGTCTGAAAACTTGTTTCTTTTTCATTAGACCTGACAAATAGTATGACTTTTTTAAGGGGAGGATGTGACAGATATTTTGGGGTCACTTTTGTGGGAAATAATCATTCTTTACGTCATCCAGCAGAGAAAAAACAGGCAATGAAAGAAAAGCACACTCTATTTTTCTCAGTTCTTTCCCTTGCCTAACATTTTAAATGCTTATTTAAAATTCAGAAATCTAACCTAATTTTAGCAATGTATAACTACAATATAAACTGTAAAGTCATCAGCACCCATAAATAAATATGGCAGTTGGCAGTAAAACTGATGTTTAATTATAAATCTTTCAAGGATATTACCAAAAAAATACCACTCCAAGATGCTTTGGTCTATTCTATCTCAATAAAACTGGGAAGAAAAAAGAAGCTTTGGAAAGAAAAGTTCTATTCTGGTTGTGATTATTTCACAGTTAATTAAAAAAGGATTTGTGCCTTTTTTTTTTTTTTTTTTTGGTCACTTTTTCAAGGTCCAAAATTTTTAGCTTCCATTCTAAGACTGTAGTACAGAATATAATTCTAAATTGGAAGTGTATTATGGAAGCATTCATGTTGTAAATATTTGCTAAAAACATAATGATTATTGCAGTTAGTTATCTTAAATATTCTGTTCTTGAGCTCTTACTGATAAAACACAATTGTCCTCACTGGTTATAAAAAGGAGCTCAGAAAAATGAGATTTAAAAGCTGACTTTGTTTAAAAGTCTTGACATAATTCTTTTTAGAAAGATTTAGTGGGGTCTTTAAAATATCAATGTTTTGATCCCAAAACTGACTTACGTGCAGCAGAGATGGCGCTAACGCAAATTTTATTGGCATAATGTTTGCTAAGCAGCTGCTCCAAAAACTACATCCTATCATGATTTAAAAGGCTTTTTTTTTTTTTTTTTTCAGTACGCAGGCCTCTCACTGCTGTGGTCTCTCCCGTTGCGGAGCACAGGCTCCGGACGCGCAGGCTCAGCGGCCATGGCTCACGGGCCCAGCCGCTCCGCGGCATGTGGGATCTTCCCGGACCAGGGCACGAACCCGTGTCCCCTGCATCGGCAGGCGGACTCTCAACCACTGCGCCACCAGGGAAGCCCTAAAAGGCATTTTTGATATTGATTTTACTAATAAATATGGATCAACATCAGTTAATCAGACAAGCCCATTATTACAAAGCAAGTCACTTTAAAAAGGTTTTTTCTCAGACCAAAAGTTATTTGTCTTACAATTGACACAGGATAAGTCTTTTACCAAATGCTTTACACAGGAGCAAGAGTGGAAGTTTTCACATTGGTCCATTATGTTTTAAAATATTTTATTCTTCAATAAGTTTAATGGTTTGAATTTTAACAAGCAATGACATATAGCTGCTCAATAAATAAATATATTGGGCCTGAATTTCCTTAAAAAAATGACTATGGGTGTTAACTGGACTTATTGCAGTGATCATTTCACAATATATACATATGCTGAATCATTATATTAGTTACACCTGAAACTAATATAATGTTATATGTCAGTTATATCTCAAAAAAAACTTTTTTTATAGCAATTTGGCATTGCCCCAACACCCAAGCTCATGATCAGGAGGTTCGTCTCAATAAAGAGGAAATAAAAAAGAAAAAATTATGCAAGATAGATTCAAGTTTTTCTGAGATATGGGTGTGGTTGTTCAACTTACCTACTATAAAAGAAAATGAACATAAAACTTTAAAGTTCACTTTAAAATCTTTCTGAACAGAAAACAAAAAAGCCAGACCTTCCTGAACTGTCCTCCCAACAAATGACAGGGAGAAAATCTCCTCTGTCATTCAACAGCCTCCACCAACGGCTCCACTTTTTCTCGGGAACTAGGTTTCTGCGTGTGTATGTTTCCCAAACTGATTCCCAGATGCAGCCACGCCAATCTGCTTGCAGGCCCTGAAACACGCCTTGTTAGAGCGTATCTCACACCCCATTCCTCATCCCTCTCCCATGCCCAAAATATACTCCTCACCCAACCAAGTCTATAACATCCTTTCAGAATCTCTCATAAAATGTACACGTCCCCACGTACCCTATCCCATCCCAGCTACATCTCTATTTTCGACATTCTTGAAAGAAACGTGCAAGTTGTACTGTTTCTGTTTTCCCTCCCTGTGGGATAAGAAGCATACTCATTTCTGTCTCCTTTATATCTCTTAATAATCTCCAATTCCGGGTACAGACCACACAGTGGGTATTCAGTAAATGTGTACCTATAGCAAGATAATAATGCTGTGCTTCTTTTATACCTGACTTGATTGAAGCCAAAAGTGCACTTAAACCTGTGCCTAAACACACACACAAATAGATGCGTGAGCAATGCAACGATTCGATGTAAAGTTCCATGAGCTCTGTTGGTATGGCCTTCCTGGTACGTGACAACCCCACCTGCAAGCTGCACTTACGAGGAGCCCAGCTCCTGATCAACAGCAACACAAGGACATATGGCTCAAGAGTTCAGCATCAGGCTTGCCCTGCTTCTGGATCTGACACGTGCAGAAAATAAGGTACATTGGGTTTGGAGAGGCATATGACTTTCTTGTAGCTGATTACAAACTGTGAGAGCCAGAAAGGATTTTTAAGGTTCTCTCTCACCTCAAGTGACAGCTGAGGACTGGCCCCGGGAAGTTAGGTAACATGGTAAATAAAGGTCATGGTTACTGGCATAGCTGGGTACAGGACCCGGATCCCCTTATCTTCCAGTCTAGCCATCCTTCCAAGCATCATGCTCCTCTTTCTAGTGATGTCTGTCTTCGGCTGCTATTAAAATAAGCTTTCCTTTTCAAAACATTCATTAGAGTGGTGGAGGAAGGTAACAGCAATTGTTTCTTAGAGCTACACAAGGAAACTAGCCCACTCAGAGACAAACACACGCACACATCCCTAAACACACCTGCAACTTCAGTAACATTGTTTCTTGGCTGCTAAGAAGGCAACCCATCTCCAAAACTATGCAGCTGAGTGAAGTGAGGCTCCTCCGGACTCTGGACAAGCCTCAAGCTACTTTTGACCCATTTCCCCAAATGCTTAAGTAAGATATTCATTTTTTTTAACTCTAAAATAAAAAGTTTGTCCTTTTTCGTTATCTGTAAAGTCAGTGAGAAATGTCATTCCTGATAATACTGGATAAAGAATTTCTTAGTGGGGTTGACTGGAGGGCAGAGTTAGAGATGGGGGAATCTATAAGAAACCAGTTTGGACTTCCCTGATGGTGCAGTGCTTAAGAATCCACCTTCCAATACAGGGGACACGGGTTTGATCCCCCGTCTGTGCGCCACGCTACTGAGCCCACATGCCACAACGACTGAAGCCCATGCGCCTAGAGCCCGTGCTCTGCAACAAGAGAAGCCACCGCAATGAGAAGCCCACGCACTGCAACAAAGAGTAGCCCCCCCACCCGCTCGCCACAACTAGAGAAAGCCCGTGTGCAGCAGTGAAGACCCAACACAGCCAAAAATATAAATAAATAAATAAACAAATATAAATGAAATAAAACTAATTAAGAAAAAAGGTACATCTTTAAAAACAAAAAAGAAAGAAACCAGTTTGTCATGGTAGACCTTCAGCAGGCCCTCCTTCAGGACTTACATTTTCTACCACCTTTCCGTGTTGTCTACTTATTAACCCCTTCCCACTCACATACATACCAGACACACACACCCTTTTCTGAAAAGCTGGAGGCAGGGTCACCTGCTCTTCTGGGGCTCAGCCCCACGATTGTCTCTTCCATGAGCCCCTCCCATGTCCTCCTGCATGGAATTCCTGCAGCAATTATGTAATCTGAACGACATACTTCACAGCTTAATTATGTACTCCCATACTCATCTAGGTTTGCTATGCATGTGAGAAATTTCTTGCCAACAACACAAGTTTCTTGTAATCAAGAAACAGATCTCATACTTGTGGGGTTTTCTTTTCTAATAACCTCCTTGGTTAAGAACACAAGGATTAACAAATGAAGAAGAAAAAAAAACCCTGAAAAGTGATTCATGTACTATTTCTCCATTTATCATTTCATCTGGACAAGGTAATCAACGTAGGGTATATCAACAATAGCTGTTGGTGGTTTAATTTTGTCTTATAGTCAATATGTCCCTAATTAGGTTTTCTCCTGGAGTCTTTTGAGAGGCAGACTGGCCTTTGGTTCTGTTTCAAATCATTCGAGGAGGAAAAGGTCCTAGAAATAGGGAGCAGAAATTCCAAGCAATTTTCAATTCGCCTTTGAAGTCGAATGAAACCTTAATAACTTGGGACTCCATTCATATTTCATAGTGATGCTTATTTGATCTTTCTTAATGTGAATTTTTTTGTGGCCAGGAACAACTTGCTATGATTACTATGCTAAACTCAGCGCCCTGCATTGTAATGATCACTTAAACGTTTATTAAGAACCTTCCTTTTTCTTCCTATTGCAGCCTATACTCCACACTCATTAAAAATCTGTCCCTAGGGCCTTTATACCTTGACAACCATGCCAATGGTTGTGCACAAAATTTAAGAGGTGGGAGATTGCCCATCCATCACACTCTTTGAAAATTCAGGTTCAATCTGACAGACAGACCTGCCTTGTTATATAGTCAAGCCTCCTCTTTTCCCCGTAATTTTTTACAAAGATTGTCAACGTAGATTAGATTTTCTGAATTCTTAAAGTATCCAAATCGTGAGGCCAAACAGACTTAGAAAGGTAGGACTCATACACAGGACACTTTGAATTGAGAACCTGACTTCTCACAAAGAAACTGGAGGCAAGCAGTTGTTTCAGAAATAAAAGGAAAACGTTCTATACACACTCTGAGTTTAGAATCACATTTTTTTAAATGTGATATTACAATAACCCTTATCTTCTCCCACCTCCCCAATATCTGCAGTCTGTGATATTTTGTTTCTTTGTTTCATCCGTCCAAATAAATTTCTCATTAAAAAAAGAAAAAAAACTTAAGAAATATTTTTAAGTTTTTCATTAGCTTTTTCCTATCTCCCTTAAAAATGTCCTGGCTAACATTTATGGAATGTATGCCAGGTGCCAGCCCCCGAGCTAAGGGTTGAACTGGATTGGCTCATTCAATCTTCAGGGAAATTTAGGAAGTGGGCCTGGTTACGAGAGCAAAGAGCAGAGCCTCCCAGATCACAGAGCCTGCACCCAGGAGCCCAGGGCCCTCTGCCTCACCACCACGTCACACCTGTATCCCACATCTGCCTTTAGAAATGGGCACAGGCAGGCTTCCTGAAACGCTGTAGGCATGTCACCTCCACAGGCAACGTGTATCTCAACATTTACACAACAGAGATGACTCCTCCAACAGCACTTCTGCCTCCCGAGGAAGTTCTGACACTTAAAAGAAACAGTCATCTTTTTCAGGCCTCTTGTAGCCTCACCTGCATAATGAAAAGTTGCTGCCCTGATTTCTTTTTTTCAGGGAATCCAAGAGAAGCTGGAGGTGGGCAGCAGACACTGAAACTGGGGGCTGAACGATTCAGTCACAATCTGAATCTGTTACCGGGCTTGACTGGTCCTCCCTGACTCTTTCAGGGACAGGACTTCTCAATCTTGCTAGAATGTTCTGCTGTCTACTGAATACAGTGAGGCCAATTCTAGTTCATCTGACAAGCACCTCTGTGCTTTCATGTTTCCGTCCTGTGAAGTGACTAGCAATATTATTTTACCTTTTTACCAAAAGTTTTCAGAGTCGCTGAAGTGAGAAAGATGGATCACATTTTTTTCCCCCTCAGCTAGTCTTGATTCTCATTCAAAAGCAAGGTACAGGGCTTTCCTGGTGGCACAGTGGTTGAGAGCCCGCCTGCCAATGCAGGGGACACGGGTTCGAGCCCTGGTCCGGGAAGATCCCACATGCCGCGGAGCGGCTGGGCCCGTGCGCCACAACTACTGAGCCTGCGCTCTGGAGCCTGCAAGCCGCAACTACTGAGCCCATGTGCTACAACTACTAAAGCCCGCACGCCTAGAGCCCGTGCTCTGCAAGGAGAAGCCACCGCAATGAGAAGCCCGCGCACGGTAACGAAGAGTAGCCCCCACTCACCGCAACTAGAGAAAGCCCGTGCACAGCAATGAAGACCCAGTGCAGCCAAAAATAAATAAAATAAATAAATTTATTTTTTCAAAAAAGCAAGGTACAAACAGGAGTCCTGGAAGCCTGACCAAGAGCCCAAGTTAAAGAGAATAGAAGAGAGAAAGTGTCTGTGTGTGTACATGTATGTATGTGTACATGTATGTGCACGTACATGCATGTGTGTGTCTGTGTGTGTCTGTGTGTGTGTGTGGACGTATTGTAAGGAAACTTCTGTTTCCATCCCAATTCCAGACACATCCAGGCTTAAGAAGTTACAAAACATAGGGAAAAACAAAGCAGAGTTTTGCTGGAGAAGTAATATAAATGGGAACATTTTTTAAGTCATTTTTCATATAATTTAAAAGGTGCTATGTTCAAATACAAAAAAAAAACTGAGATGTCTAACAGAACACACAATAAAAAGTGACTCTTTTTACAACACCAGATGCTTAGAGCCCTTCCCAGAAACAATCACTGTCTCCAGCATACCCTCTACAAGTTTTCTGTTTATTTGCAGATTTATCCGTGTCATCATTTTACACAAATTTGTCTAAGCTGACAAATTATACCACACCTGACAATCAGGGCAGACCCAGGAAGAGCTGGGGAAGCCATGGCATCCCGTGCCCAGGGCTCCACTGGGACGTGGACAGAGGCAATGAGAGCAGCAGAAGCACTGACCTAAGGATCTAACCTACAGCAAACGCGGGGAGCAGATACGGCTGAGAACTCCCCATCCAGTCAGAACTGGTTCAGGAAATGACCAAGTACAGTCCAAGCCAGCCGGACGAACGGCCCACGACCTCAGGACAAGAGGGGAAGGGGTGGCAGGGCCTGACGTAGCCACCAGGATCGGCACTGCTCGTGTCCCCATGCCACCTGCCTGGGAATCATCTTGGGTCCCCATGCCACCTGCCTGGGAATCAACTTCCATGAAGTAAGAATGAGATGATGACTAACCACTACTTTATAGTATAATCCTCTTCTGTATGCTTGATACAAAATACATATTAAGAAAGTTTAGAGAACTTCCTGCCAAGAACGTGGGCTCCAGGAGAGCAGGAGAGCTTCTGGCTTCTTCAGTACAACCTCTGGGGCCTAGATCCAGGGCTGGCTTTTGTGGACACCAGAGCCCTGGGTTCACAGAGGGAGCACCCCTGATTTAATGCTCTGCTGCCACTGTCTTGAAATTCCCAATAAATTCTGAACGAGGGATCCTACATTTTCATTTTGCACTGGGCACCACAAATGATACAGCCAGTCCTGCCTGGAACACTGCTTGTCATAGGGCAGGTGTCCAATTTATTTGTCAAATGTACACATGAGTGAATTAATGGAAGTTGCCTGAAAACATGGGTCTACAGAACAAACTCAGCCTCCAGGCCAATTCTGGCCCTCCACCTGTTTTGGTAAATAAAGTTTTATTAAAACACAGTCACAGCCATTTGCATCTTGTCCATGGCTGCTTTCACTCTACAGCAGAGGGGTTGAGTAATAGTGACAGAGACTGTAAGGCCCAGAAAGCCTAAAATATTTACAGTCCGGCCCTTCACAGAAAAATGTTTCGGACACCTGCCTTAGAACACTGTCTCAAATTTCTCTTCCCAAATAATTAGAACTGCAGAAAAGGCAGGTAGACTTGTGAGACCTGGAGGGTCAGCCTTAAGCAACTAGCCATAAACGAACTATATCTTAGGTGTTTATCTTTAAAGTTTCTGGGAGGTTTGCCTCTTGGACCCAAATACATTGATGTTTTAATTCAAAAAAAAAATTTTTTTTTTTTAGTCTATAATGAGCTGGATGAGTCGTTTTTACCCCTGAAGGTCCCCCCTCGACAAGGGCAAGTATACAAAGGGCAGAAGCACCACAGTTTGTACTGTGGCCTTAGTTCCTCCTCTTAATAGACCCAGCGTAGAAGGAAGGCTCCTGTAGCATTTAAGTGGCCACTGAACCTTGCCACACACCCATCGTTTCTTACTGGCCCAGAAGCCCTGCTACAGAAGGTCCAACAAGGACATTAAAACTGGAATCCTGCACGCCTATGTTCTTGACTGAGTGTAATATAGGTCTACGCCCCATCGCACTGCGGGACTAACAAGTGGTTATATTATTTTTCCCCAGGCAGTTTTCAGAAACTATTTAGAGAGCTATTTCAGAACCCAGCTCTACCTGTTGGGAAGTGTTCAGACTTGGGACTTCGTGGGAGATTTTTTGAAGGCCAGCTTCCTCATAATGGTCAGTGGCATTTCATTTCTAAATGAAACAGTGTGCAGTACCCCCTTTCCACTGTAAAAATTCTTAATTTATCCCACGTTAGCAGCCATGCAAGAAGTACATTTTCTCTTGCTAGTCAGAGTGCTGGAGAGACAGTTTAGTACACCCCTGAGAGGATTTCAGGGGTGTTTGCCTCTGAACTCTGCATACATTCTTTTACATCACAGGATCTGGAAAGGGAGCTTCTCCTGGGTAAAGAGCTAGAAAACAATGAATTCCATCAGAGAAAAACAAGATACGTGAGAAAGGGAGGCTGTAAGAGAGGCAAGGGGACTTTCCCTGGTGGCGCAGTGGATAAGACTCCACGCTCCCGGTGCAGAGGGCCCAGGTTCAATCCCTGGCCAGGGAACTAGATCCCACATGCACGCCACAACTAAGAGTTCGCATACCACAACCAAGGAACCCACGTGCTGCAACTAAGGAGCCCGTGAGCTGCAACTAAGGAGCCCACGTGCCGCAACTAAGACCCGGTGCAAACAAATAAATAAATAAATATTAAATAAATAAATAATTTAAATACAATGGTGTAGCTGCTGTGGAAAACATTAAAAAAAAAGAGAGAGAGAGAGGCAAGGACAGGCCCCAGGAAAGAAGGAACACCAGTGAAATCTCAGCTCACTCGGAGAATCTCTGTACAGTAACAAGAAAATAAAATTGAAAGAATGATTCATAGAGATGTCAAGGAATGCTAATCTTTGGGGACTCATACAGGAACTTTCTTTATTTGTGTTAGGGGAAGGGGTGACTTTATCCATTATGTCTTCATCCGTAATAAAATAATTCATGGGACCCAAAAGGACAGACATTGGAAACAGTGGGGCAAATACACAATCTGCTGACCACTTCCTGCCAGCTGTTGTCAATAAAATACCACACAAAAATTGTAAGCTGCTGACAGTATTTGTCACAGAAACCAGTAATGGGAACTCAGAAGTAACAACCCTGGGGAGGGGTAAACACAAGTCTCACTGGTGCTGTTGGGAGGCCTGTGGGAAAGGTCTGTTGTAGGTGAACCCTCTTGGGAGAACTGAACACCGCACAGGGTCTCTTCCCAACCCCTCAACCCCACAGTAAGTGCTGGCCAGCAGCCCAGACCACGTCTCAGTGGAGGAAGGCGCTCGCTACTGCTGCCATAATAGGCTTCCTCACTCAAGCTGGAATTTAAACCACCAAAATAACAATACACACTAATCACAATTTACTTAAGCGTCAGACAATAAAACTGATATACTGGGTGCTGGAGAGGGGTTCCCAGCAGGATCTCCAGGTTCAGAGTTAGATATCTCCACTCTCACCCTCTCGGCTTCTCACTGTTCCTACTTCTCTGTAATACAGTGAGATTATGATGAACATGGGAAACTTGGAATTACCCTATTTAGGAAAAGGAAGCATTCATGCTGTTTCTAACATAAATTCAGATAAAGAAATAACTTCACAGTTCAGCTTGGGAAGGTGAATTTACTGTATGGTATTGTAAATTTAAATAGAGAAACATTTCAGATACTTGCTGATTCACTTAAAAATTATAATCAACCTATTACACATTACCAGAAACAACTCTTTGATGAACAGTAACAATATTTTCCAAAGCAAAAAAAAATATTAGTGAGAAGAGTGGCACTGTTTTACTTTTTGGCAAATTTCCTTAATGTCTGGCTCAATAGAAGACAGCTGGACTCTGCTACCACTTTTGCATTCACTCTGTTGCACTCTCGCAGGTCACGTTAGCCTTGAGAAAACTTCATGTACAGTCATGTAGGAATGAACGTGTAAAGGGCAAATAATATCTCTACGCTATTATGAAAATCGTTTTGGCCTTGTGGACCTCTAAAAAGTCTTGGGGGGCTTCCCTAGTGGCGCAGTGGTTGAGAGTCTGCCTGCCGATGCAGGGGACACGGGTTCGTGCCCCAGTCCGGGAGGATCCCACATGCCGCGGAGCGGCTGGGCCCGTGAGCCATGGCCGCTGAGCCTGCGTGTCCAGAGTCTGTGCTCCGCAAAAGGAGAGGCCACAGCAGTGAGAGGCCCGCATACCAAAAAAAAAAAAAAAAAAGTCTTGGGGACTCCTAAGTGTACCCAGCCCACACTTTGAGAACCACTGCCTTATGAGTTGGGAACAGTTATTATCTCCATTTTACAAATGAGCAAACTGGCATAGAGAGGTCAAGTCATGGTCCGAGGACACATTGTTGGGACAGGTCAGAGCAGATAAAATACAAAGAGCATGATACCCTCATTTGGTTGTTTGTTGCAAGAACTGACTGAGATCATGAAGGTAAAGCATTGAGCATCCTCCTATCACAGGCACTCAATAACATCAATATTTCCCATTGGGCTAGATCTAGTAGAAAAGCCAGGGAAACTGCACATTTCTGATCAACTCATCACTTGACACCAGCAAGAAAACATAGAATTCCACTGCAGGTGTTGTCCAGAGCATGGACCCTACACAAGCTCTCGGGTTGGAAGATTTTTGCTACTCAGAAACTCCAGGGCCTTACTCCACCTTCCATTAGGCAAAAACTGTGGCGGGCTGCACACATGTCACCTTCTCCCTTGGGAAACCTGAGCAAGCCAGGAGAGCTGCTCCATTATTTACAGCCTCCTTTTTTCATCACGCTATATTTACAAGGAACCCTCAACACACAACAATGGCGCCTCCAGTCTGTGCAGCCAAACCTCTCCTTGGAAAGCGTCTGTGGTCTTCCCATCCAGGGGCTCGGCACTCCACTTCTCTCCTTGTCCATCAACTTTCGTAACCCACATGGCCCTCCTCCTCCTGCCTGTGGAGGGTACTCAAGCCCAGAGTGCAGGTCACTTCTGTTCCTCCTCCGATTGGGAAGTGAGCTCAGCTGGGAAAGTGAAACTCGTGCAGTTCAGGCCACCGCACTTTCAAAACACTACCCTAAGCAGAAGGCAAGAACAAGAGGTGCCTGAAGCTATTGCTTTCATCCAAGTGCAGGCAACCAGGATCTCTCACCTGGAGCACTGCAAACTGGTCTCCCTGTCTCCACTTCCACACCTCCTCACACACGTATCCCAGGCTGCTCTCCACCAACAGCCAAAGCGATCTTTTAAAAGTATAGAAGGGATAAAGTCAGTTCTCACGCTTAAACTGCTCCCAAGGCTCCCCCACTCAGTGGAAATAAAATCCAAACTCGTTAACTTGGTTTATTAGGACCTGCCTCGTCTGGCCCCTGCCTACCTTTCTTGCTACAAGCAAGGGTTCCTTCTCTCTGGCCTTTGCTCTCTCTGCTCCCACTACCTGCAGAGCTCCCCTAGGACTTCCAACAGCTCAGAGGTCACCTCCTCAAGGAGGCCTTCACTGCCTGCCCGCTCTGCAGCTGCCGCCTCTCCATCCCTCCATCCGGTTGTACTTGAGACTTTAGAGCACTTACTCTCGGAAGTTATCTTCATTTTACTGGTATATTACTCATCTCCCTCCTTCCACATCGTCCTCCTAGAAGGTAAGCCGCCAATAGCAAGGACTCCACCTGGTCCCCGCGACATCTCCAACCGCCTGGCACCGCGCCTGGCACAGACTAAGCGCTCAGCAAACGGTGTAATGAATGAAGCGGCAGTGCCCGAAAGTCCCAAGCTGGCGTCCCTAGCGCCCCGGGTGCATCCGCACCGTCCGGGCGCCGGGACTACAGGCGCGGGCGGGCCGGGGGGCTGGGGGACCGGTGGGGCGGGACGGGGCTGCTCGCCCACCCGGCCGCGCGCCCGGCTCGGCGCAGCAGGTGCCTCCCGGGAGCGCGCACACACACGTCCGCCCTGGTCCGCGCCGCCGCCCCGCTCTCCAGCACTAACCATGGTGGCCGGGCCGCCGCCGCCGTCCCCGCGGGCGACAGACGAGCGCGGTGGACTCGAGGGCGAGAAGCGAGCGAAGGAGCCGGTGCGGCTGACAGGTGAGGTGCCCGCCTCAGACCATGGCTGCTTCCCACAATGCCCTCGAAGCGAAAGTTTGCAGACTCCTCCCCGCGCCTCTGCCCTCCCTCCCCTCCGGCTCCTACCAGCTCCCTCCCTGCCCCCTCCTCCCGCTCCTCCCCCTCCTCCTCTTCCCTCCTCCTCCCGCCCCGCCCCACCCCGCCCCGCCGCAGCTGGCCCCGCCCCGCGCCACGTGGGCTGCCCTAGGTGCGAATACACCTGGGCGCGCGCCTCCCCCTCCAGCCTCTTAGGCCCAGGCGCCGGGAACCAGAGCCCGCGGGATCCGCACTGAGCAGCCCCGCGCGGTGAGCGCCGAGGGGGCTGCTTTCCTGACTCTGCGAGCGAGTGTGTCATTCATTCATCCCACAAACGTTGATCAGACCTGGCTAAGAGATCTCCCGAGACACTTGCGGGAAGTGTCACTGGTTGTCTCGTCCTAAACCGTGTAAGGCGGGGAGCGTGTGGCAGATCTGGAACTCTGCTGGCCAGAAGCGATTTCTTGCCTCGGATTTCTTTCTTTTCATATATATATACATATACACACATATTCATGCATTATATATATATATATATATATATATATATATCTGCAATCCAAGGGCATAGGTCATTTTAAACTGGCCCCGTTTTAAGAGGTCTCTCCTAAGACTGGCGTGGAGCCTCTAATCTCTCTCCTTCTCCCCTTGGTTTTTCCGAAGTCTGGAGTTTCCACCTGGGCCGTTAGGAGTCTCCAAACCCCCAAGTTGTAAGCAGAGTTATGAGTGTATTTTTATGTTCGTTTGGGAGAGTCGTTTTTATCAAATACCTAAAGAGATCTGTGACCCTAAAAAGGTTAAGAACCTTTGCCTGAGTGGTTTCTGGAAGCCAAAATTGGTGAAAATCCTCAGATCCGCCATCTGCGGTGTGGTCCAGCCCAGGTGACCTGGAAATAAGGGAAGCTCCGTCCATCTGTGCATTGATGCCACATTGATCAGTGCTTTCTCTGTGCAGAGTCCTACAGAAGGAGGGTGGGAGATCCAGCTGGGAACAAACAAGCGCTTTCTTCTGAAGCTTATAATCTCTTGTGGCTCAACTAATAATAAACAAATAAATAGATCATTAGAAAGTAATGAGTGCTAAGTAGATGAGAAGATTTCCAAGAAGATGAGTACAGGTTTCTGGGACAGGCACAAGGGAAGCTACATTTATTTAGCTGGGGTGTCAGGGAGAGCCTCCCTCTGAGAAGGTGACATGAGATGTGGAGGTGAGATAACAGTGCACTGAAGGAAAAAAAAAAAAAAAGAGTTGTCCTTCTCAAAAGACCCCAAAGAGAGCCTCTGTGTCTGGAGTTAAGTGAGAGGAGGTCAGAGGGTGGGCAAGAGGGAATGGGTCTTCCCTACCTTAAGGCAACCCATGCACTAAAAGCCACCAAGACAACCCCAGTCTCCAACCTGGAAATTCTCAACTAGAAGAGGATTATTTAAGCAATAATTAAACCCCAGACTATGGGATGATCTGCAATTCACTGTAAATTTAGGAGAGCTGCTTTCTAAACTAATTCTACCCTCAGGGTACATTTTCTTCCTTTCTTGGGCATTTTGGCTTCGGTCTAAACTTTGTGCCTCCTCCTTTCTATCCAACTTCAGGGCAGGGCCCAGCCCTGTCCCACCCACCTTGCCCATTCTGTGAAGCTTCTGCTTTAAGGATTTTGTTGCTAGTGGAAAGAGATGGGAATGCTAAAGTTGAGACTAAGCTATAGAAATCTCAAAGCTCTTGTCATGACAGTTAAGTAAAAGATAAAAGCAGAAGAAAGTTCCCTTACTGTATGGCCCAGGTTAGGAAAAGCTTGGTTCAAGAATAGGACCATCCTTTGCCTTCCCTCACGACCTTGCTGCGATGGGCAGAGGACACCCTCCTGAGCTTCTGCCCCCTAATGTTATTCCCTCCAAATTCCCACATCACAGCCAAAATCACCCTTAGGGCAGGACACTTCACAGAGGTGGTCTTATCTGGCCTTCAAACAACCTGTAAAAGAGGGGGTGCTGTGCCCACTGTACAGATGAGAGCCTGAGTCTCAGAGGCGGTGAGACCAAGGCAACCATAGACCAGGCTAATGAGGCTGAGCTGAGCCTACAATCAAGGCACCAAGGTGACACAGGAGGAAAGGAGGCAGGGCACAACATTTGAAAGAATGACATAGCCCGAGGACATGACATAAACTGATTGGAACCAAATGGGTCCAAGATGGGAGACAAGTTGACTTCCACTAGACCTTGAGCCTAAGTATACGCTCACTGTAATACATCAGCAAGCTAAATGACATGCCCACAGGCTCCATGACAGTTC
Organism: Aethalodelphis obliquidens; assembly: GCF_003676395.1. NCBI lineage: Eukaryota > Metazoa > Chordata > Mammalia > Artiodactyla > Delphinidae > Aethalodelphis > Aethalodelphis obliquidens. Next base: position 14,253,641 of record NW_020837946.1, on the reverse strand, counting down.
CAAGACCGACCATAAGGATCAAAGAGTGGGCAGTGGCCCAACTCCTGGAAATCCCCGCCCCTTCCTGAAATAGCTGGAATACTCCTCGCACTCATTAGCCTAGGAAATTACCCACCCCTATAAAAACTGACAACCCCATACCCTGGTGCCTTTCTCACCTTCTGAAATGGCCCACACCCTGTCTGTGCAGTGTGTTTCTCTCTAAATAAATCCACTTCTTACCTGTCACTTTGTCTTTCACTGAATTCTTTCTGTGAGAAACTGAGCTTCATTAAGTCCTGAAACCAGGCGTGTGATCTCAGTTGGAAGACTGTGGGTTTTGGCTGGGTTCCAGTCCCAGCCACGTGGGTCTAGTCCCAGTCTGAGTTTGAGTCCCGGCACATGGGTTTGTGGGACTGGAGGGACATTGTTCCAGCTAATGATTAAGAACTCTCCAGACAGTAGGGGCTTCTTAGACAATGGGTAAATTTCCAGGATGTCCGGCCCCCTTCCGAGAAGGAGGGAGATAACAAAATGTAAAAAAGGTGTCTGTCAAAGAC